>NC_056730.1:1130546482-1130551482 GCF_019279795.1 Protopterus annectens
AGATATAGATATATATATAGATATACACATATATGCATATATATATATATATATATATCTATATATATATATATATATAGATATACACATATATGCATATATATAGATATATACATATATATATATATTTACATATATACATGTGTGTGTGTGTGTATGTATATATATATCTATATCTATATATATATATATATATATATATATATATATATATATATATATATATATATATATTTTAATTTCAGTTTGTTAACCAGGAAAGTCCATTGGGCCAAGGTAGCCCTTTTTCAATGGAGGCCCGAGGAGAAAAGCTCCAGACAGAAAGACAATATACAATGTATTAGTACAGCATATGAGAAGAACAGTTAATATTCAGTATACAGCAAGGCAAAATTTTACGTATTTTGAAATATATGATTTGAGTCAGTCACTTATAAGATATTAGCAAAAACAATAAATTTATGTTAATTTAATACACTACATGTATTTAGGCAAAGGAATTTTAGAGAGATGAATTGAAGCAGTGGCAGAGTTTAGAGAAGAATATAATAGGGATAGGTATCAGGAATCAGGTAGGATGGGTACAGGAGCACTCCCAGAAGGAGTAGAGGTGAGAGTGGAGTAGTGTTTTAAAGGATGGTAGGCAAGGGGTAGTTCTAATGTAAGGGGGAAGAGAGTTCCATAATCGGGCAAGGGAGAATGATAGTAGAAGTTGCCCTGGTGCATGTAAAGGCTTGTAAATTTCTAAGAGGTTCTGATTTGTGGATCTAAGTGTTCTATGTGACTGGAGAAATTTTAGGGAAGAGGAGAGTGATGGGCAGATGTTCTTCATTCCACATTGCTGCAGTCCTAACTATTGGGTAGTCCGCTGTCCAGTCGGCCCGAATACCAAAGTATATGGCTGACGTCGGTCAGGGCGCATTAGACTGACGTCAGTACGTCAGGGTACTAATGCGCATGACCGACGTCATATCCTCAGTCTTTTTTGCCGCATGGTCCGATGCAGAAGCAATTTTGCGAGTGCAGGTTGGCGTTCTGAAAGTTTCTGAAGCCAGAGTTTCAGACCGAATCAAAGTTGGCTAAGTACCCGTTAGAATATTTTGATTTTTCTTGCCTCAGTATTTAACCGGATGTCAGAAAAAGTGAATAACTGTATTTCTTGTGGGAAACAGATACCTCATAGGGATTACCATACTTTGTGTATACCTTGTTTAGGGCCTGAGCACGACGTTGTTGGATGCCGCTCTTGTGCTAGATTTAACAAACGCACTATTAAGAGAAGGTTAGACTGTGCCAGGTTAGTGTTTGGGAAGCGTTGTAATTATAAAATGCCGTCGGATGCTCCGGCCGCTTCGACTAAAAACGCAAGGACAAAACAGCAAAGCCTAGAGTGGAAGAACCGACAGTCCCAGACGTCGGTTCTTTAGAGGGCTCAGTGGAGCCGGAGGTTTTGCCAGGTGTTTCTTTGGAGTCTCAGGGAGAGACTTTACTGTTACAGGATGTATCCTCTCAGGAAGTAGGCCAGACTGAGGGGGCTTCTCAGGTGGCTGTTCTTCCCTCTCTTCCTAAGGTGCTCAGAGCCTCCCCTTCTGTTTCCAAGGCTTCTTTGAGGGGCAGGCCAAGTTTTGCTTCAGTGGGGGTTTCTCCTAGTGCTTCAGGGTCTTTGCCTAAGAAACATATGCTTAAAATGGCAGAGGATTTGATTACTATGATTAGGGGTTCTATGCCCCCTCCTGATAAGAGGCCTAGGGTGGAACCTGAGTTTGAGAGTTTTGAGCAATGCTCGGAGGCTTCTGAGTCTTCGGCTGAAGACTTGCAGGAGTACCCTCCTTATTCTGATTCTGATGTGGATGATTCTACTCCTTCAGCTTCCCCTCCTGAGGATTTTTCATTTTCAGAGACTCTGCATTCCATGAGGGAGCATTTTAAATGGGAAGGTCAAGATTTCTCTGATTCCAGGAAAAGGCTTAGGGAATTCTTGTTTTACCCCAGCATAGGCCTTTAGCTATACCTCCTGTTTTGAATGTGGTGGAAGATGTTTTTGCAGAGGCTTCCCTGAATCCTGATTCTTTGCCTCCTGCCCCAGTTAAACCGGATAGGTATTATAGGGTGCCTGAAGCTCATAAGTATCTTTTAAGAGTCCTAGGGCAGACCCGAAACTGTCTCTCAGGGGCCTAAAGGTGTGAAGGCCTCAGTTGTTAAAAATCCTGTCCCTCCTGATAAAGAGGCAAGGGCTTTGGATAGATGGGGAAAGAAAGTGTATACTTCTTCCACTTTAGCCATGAGGGCGTTGAATTGTCAGTTTCACATGTTAAAATATCAGAATTATCTTCTTTCACAGTTGAAATCTAAGGTGGATGCTCTGGCGGAAGGTATTGAGTGTAAAGAGTTGCAGGATTTAGTTCATGTGTCTGAACAGGTGGGTAAACATTCCTTGCAATGTGGTTTTGATGCTGTGCAGGCCTCCTCCAGGGTGGCTGCCACTGGTTCTGTTCTTCAGAGGCACGCCTGGTTGAGAGATCAGAATTTAGCTGAGCATGTTAAGACACGGATTTTGGATGCTCCCTTGCAGTCTGATGTGTTGTTTGGTTCGCCTGTAGAAGCAGTTTTGAAGAAAATGGAGGACAAGGCTAAGTCTATGCAAACTGTTAAAGATTTTTGCAGGTGCAGCCTCCAAGTTTAGTAGAAATTGGCCTGCTAAGGGATGGACTTATCCTGCTTATGATTCCCAGTCTAGGGGTAGGTCTAGACGTGGTAGGGGCAGAGCTCAGGGTTCTTTAGGCCTAGGACAGGAGTTCCCCTGCTCAGACTTCTGGTGAGGGCAGGGTCAGTCCTTTCGTAAGCAGACCCAATGACCTGCCTTTTCAGCTGCCAGTTCATTCTCGCCTGGCAGCACCGTTGGGAGGAAGGCTGTCTCTTTTCAAAGAAAATTGGGATTTAATTACCCAAGACAGATGGGTTCTGGATATCATTCACCACGGTTACAGGTTTTATTTCCATACCTTGCCTCCTTTCAAAGGCATGCCAGACATTCCTCCTCTACAAAGACTAGAGTCTCACAAGCAAATTTCTCAGTTACTCCAAATAGGGGCCATTCAGCCGGTTCCTGTGCCAGAAAGGGGCCTAGAATTTTATTCTCGCCTGTTCCTAGTACCAAAGAAGGGGAACACGTGGAGACCAATTTTGGATTTATCTATCCTCAACACTTATCTGGACATTCCCAAGTTCAAAATGTTGACGTTACAACAGCTTTTACCTCTGCTGGGCAAAGATCACTGGATGGTAACTTTAGATCTCAAGGAAGCTTACCTTCATGTGCCTATAAGACTAAGTTGCAGAAAGTATCTGCGTTTTCGAGCTGGAGATTCTCATTATCAGTTCTCTGCATTGCCCTTTGGCTTATCTACTGTGCCCAGAGTATTCACAAAGGTTCTGGCTCCAGTGATAGCTTACTTCAGGCTAAAAGGAATTCAAATCTATCCTTACTTGGACAATTGCCTGATTCTGGCTCGGAATTCAAATCTATCCTTACTTGGACGATTGCCTGATTCTGGCTCAAGAAAAGGAAGACCTTCTACAGCATTTGGAATATGTCATAGCAGTGCTAAGATGCCTAGGGTATTCTGTGAACGAAATAAAGTCCAGTCTAGTACCCTCTCAAGACATGTGCTTTCTGGGTGTGAGACTGAATACAGCAGCCCAGATGGCCTTTTTAACCCCGGACAAACAAAAGAATCTTTCCAGTTACTTCCATCAACTATCTCTTCAGTCCGGGCTGACTGCAAGGACAGTCCTTCAAGCCTTAGGGTTCATGGCATCTTGTATTCTGGTGCTTCCCAATGCCAAACTGCATATGAGGAAGCTACAATGGTATCTCAAAATGTATGGACACAGCACTGCCAGGATTTGGACACTGTCATTCAAATAATACCTTGCATTCAAAAGGAATTTTTGTGGTGGGCTCAGGAATGTCACCTAAACAAGGGACTCTCTGTGACCCGCCAGAGGCGAGTCAAATTCTAACGACAGATGCCTCAGACATTGCTTGGGGAGCTCATCTAAATGGAAAGTGGATACAAGACAAGTGGCCTGCCAGACTACGGCATCTACATATCAACATGAAGGAGATGTTAGCAGTCCAGTTTGCATTAATGGCTTTCAAGGAGTTACTTCTTCCAGGGCAGGTGTTGATTCTTACAGACAACACAACTGTCATGTGGTACATCAACAAACAAGGGGGAACACATTCTTACCCATTGTGCAGGCAAGCAATGATTTTATGGGAGACTGCGCTCAGCTTGCAACTAACTCTTCAGGCAAGGTTTCTGCCGAGCACAGAACTCCTTAGCAGATGTGTTAAGCAGACAAATCATGGATCCCCACGAGTGGAAACTGGATCTTCATGTATTTCAAAAAGTTGACAGTGTCCTGGGGAACTCCAGACATAGATCTGTTCGCTTCTCCACTAAACCACCAGCTGCCAAAGTTTTGCACAAAGAGGTTTCATCACACAGCTTGGAAAGTGGATGCTCTTTCTTTCAGTTGGAAAAATCTTCATGTGTATGCGTTTCCACCTCTGCCTCTTCTTCCAAAGGTGCTTCTAAAAAGTCAGACAAGACAAGCCAAGGATGATTTTAATAGCTCCAGATTGGCCTCGCAGCACTGGTAGCCATTACTGGGGAGTCTGGTAAAGAAATCTCCATGGCCTTTACCCTTGAATCCACATCTGTTGTCTCAGAAGGACGGTCGCCTGCACAATGTCAAGCTTCACTCTCTTCATCTAACAGCCTGGCATATTCTGTTTTGAAAGACAGCAGGTCTCAACTTCCTCAACAAGTTTTAAATGTGATTATGGAAGCCAGAAGACCTAGTACAAGGAAGGTGTACGAGAAAAATGGAAGAGATTTTTATTTTGGACTGCAGCTAAGAATTTGGAGATTTCGGAGCCTAATTTGAGTGTGGCTCTTCAATATCTTACTGAGTTATTGGACAAAGGTTTG